>NC_051184.2:72870996-72918496 GCF_013339695.2 Rhipicephalus sanguineus | reverse complement strand
GCTCCGACGTCACGCGCGCGCGCGAGTCGGGCTCCGCGGTGTCACCGTGGTGGCGAACCGGCGTCTGTACGGGTTGGCGATACGAGACAAGCGCAGTGTTTATGGCACCGTCGGGTTCATTCCAATGTCCGGCGCGCTAACAAATGCCCTCCTCGCCAACCGCGCTGCCCACGTAGCCAAGCATATCTCGCGCGAAGTGGACATTAGGCTTACCGGCTAACAGAGGCTCGTTTCGAGGTTAACTGAGCGACTGGCCGAAACGTTTCAAAACGAATAGGGACGCGAGGTTTCAAACCCACAGGCTGCTAGGATCCCGTAGAGGAGCGCGGTACAAAACAACGGCGGCATTCGGGTCGTGCAGAACGCGCATCTGGCACGTGTACTCGGTATATGGCGGCAGCTAGAGAAAAGCGTGTCTGGTGTCAAAGAAGACGAAGCGGCCGGTCATTGCAGCCATGGAGGTCGTCTCGCTGTCCCCGCTTCCCGAAGACGACGCCGACCGCCAGCCCTGCAAGGAGAGGCAGGCCACTGCGTGGTGAGCGAAAGTCGACGACTACGGCGTAAATAGACGCGTCTGCAATAAAAGCAGCGGCCGAGCGTGCGTCGATTAATTTGCCTGCGTTCGGACGAGCAGTTCGTAGACCTTAGCATTCCCGTTGGCACCTTTTGTCAACGAAGGCTCCCGGGCGCCGCCATGATCCTCTCTGGGCTGTGATGAATATGCGTGACCCCCCAAGAGCGCACTGCCGAGGCTGTGACGTCAGCTTTTATACTCCCATGCAACATTCCAGGAAGGTGACTCTCCTCTCCGTTGAAAAGGCTTACAGACCTTTTGAAAGGAGAGAAGCAACACCTCCTTTCTGGACTGTGGCACGGGAGTACAAAGGCTGACGTCTCAACCTCGGGAGTGGTTTTTGGGGTGTCGCGCCTATTTGGCAGAGCCTATGGCGGCGCCCAGGAAGCATTATGTGAAAAGGTCTATCGCTGCAGGATCACGATGTAGTCTACTTCAGGGTCACGTTACACATCTTTCCGGTTCAGAAGCGACGGCAGCGCGCATTCGTCGGACTTATCGCCTTTCGTGGGTGTACACAACGGTGATACGCGACGCATTCGTGCAGCGATGTCCCTCTCAAGGCGCCGTGCCCCACGGCAACTGGCAACGGCGGCGCCGGCGACGAGTACGGCACGTACACGGTCCCGGGCCAGCCGCCATGGCCTTCCTCTGGCGAGGGCGGCGACGTTTCGGTCTCGGCCGACCAGTCTCGGGCCGAGAGCGACGTCAGCCAGTCCACGGAGTACCTGACGCCGGCCGGGTCGCTCCTCTCGCTCGACTTCTGCTCCACGTTCGACATCTTCCCGTGGGAGGAAGAGGAGGAAGAAGACGCCGAGGGCGAACCGATTCCGCCGCCACCACGTTCGGCCGAGACGTCGACCAGCCACGCAAGCGTCATATCGCAGTCGTCCAAGACGGCCGGCGAGGAAGAGGACGAGGTGCAACCCGTGGCGCGCATCCTGGACGTCAGCGGCCAGCGCGTCGACTTTCGGACCACGCCCAGCGCCGCGTCGCTCCTGAGCGGCACCTCGTCGACGAAGTCCGCCCAGCGGGGCTACTTCATCGTGCAGGGCTACCAGAGCCTCAGCAACAGCGACAGCAGCGACCGCTCTTCCAACGCCACCACCACCACCAGCAGCGGCAGCAGCTACGTCCGAAGCACGAGCACGAGTCCTACTCCGCCGAGGACGCCCGTCCGCGTTGTCGATGCGTCCGTGCTGTCCACGAGCAAGCTTCTGAAACCGTGGCTCGAGGATCCGCTGGAGCCGCGCATCGAGCAGCGACCGCGGCCCACGTGGGTTCGCCTGTGGGCCGGACTGTGCGTGCGCCTGCGGCGTCTGCTCAAGTGCCGCCGTGACCCGGCAGGGCGACGTCGCCGACGCGCCGCCACCACCGGCAGGAGGCCGTGCAGGGCCGGACAGCGGGCTGGTCTTCGTCGAAACGCCGATGACGTCTTCAACAACGTCAGCTCGGACGAGTTTTACACGGCCGGCACCCGGTGGTGGGACGTCCGCAGGATCTACCAGCGGTGCGTCTCCTACCTGCACGGCCTCTGGTGCAGGCGCAGGCCATAGCGATCCTGCTACGGTGGCAATGCTGGAGCCTGGCGTCTCGTGGGCGAGGACGTCTCTGACGTTGCAATCGCAGTCGAACTTCCAACGGCAACGTCATATTGGGTCACAAAGGCTAGGTTGCCTGCTGCGATGTTGGTTGGACACACTGCAGACCTGCCTGGCAAGCCTTCTGGCCTGGCTTTGCTCGCTCCTCAGGCAACGTGCATCGTTTTGTTGACATAGAAAAAAGTGTTTTTGTTTTCTTGTTTCAAAAGTGGACACAGCATGGTCTCCTCTCCTAGCTCTATAATTCACTTTTATTATTTTTTCTTTTACATCACTCACAAACACGTCTCTGGGCACAAAGCACGTGCCATATGATACACACTCTCGATCGTCCGGTCCCCCAGTCTCATCTCCGCCCGGCAGAGGAGGTGTAGCCCACCACGCGCAAAGGCTTCCAGGGAAACGGAACACACACACGCACACATCATCACCTAGACACGCACGCACACACATACACACACACAGGCATGCTACGTTTTTTTCGGCTACGAGTGGTGGTCACACAACACAGTCCTCCGTATCACCGTTCGAGCACAACCCCCTCCCCTGGCGGGCACCTCTGATGCAACCTCGAGACAATACAGCACTCGCAGGGCCGAGACAGAGAGAGATAGAGAGACAGACATAGTACGGGGCACCCGTGAAAAAATACTTGAGAATCTCGGAACCTCTGCACCCCTCTTAACCAACCAGGCCCCGGCTTTGTGTTTGGCCAGTTTGCGGCGACGACGTGGCGCACAGGCGCTTGGAAAAACGAGTGACAAAAAGCTGCACCACATCCTCGGACAACATTTTTTTTTTATACCAAGCAGCACTAAGTGTGTGGTGGCACATGCAATGCCCGCAATGGCACGGCTGCATGTTCCGGGGATGAAACGCTCGCAATAAAACTTTGACTGTTACCACAAGATGAGTAGCGAAAATGATAAGTTTCTAAGGCTTGCTAAAATGCATGGTAAAATAAGGTCCAGCTCGGTATACATGATTAAGGTGCCATGGAGAGTTTCCTTACAGGAAGCAAACAACGTCGGGCCATTTAGGAACCACTGTGCTCGGATACAAACACGATCGGCGCAGTCGCGCACTTCTCGCTCTCCTACGACAGCTACCTGGACGGCCTTGTCCTCGGAGTACGGTGGTTTACATCGGTGTGGACCTCAGCGAAGAAGCTGTTACGACGATACGACGAACAATTTCACTAACCATGTTTTTAAAAATGCTCGGTAGAAGTATTTACATCAGCGTTCCTTCTGAACTTGCAAAATAGTTTCACGTTTAGTCAATGGAATGTTAAAGTGCAGTAGATGGTCCTCCTGATTGGCCTGCTTTCTGTTCCTTCATCCAAAATGATTAGTTAGCACTCCAGTGGTTTATCTACCAGTATGCTGCAGTTGTGCATTAAGAAATGAATACAGCTCAACATATCGACACACACACACACTGTAATACTGGGTGTGCTGTCCATATGTAAACCATGAAATAAACCTGAATTGTCTTTGAGACCGTGCTGCTCGCTGGAAACATCGCCCTCAATGCAAATTATGTGGACAACGACATGGGCCAGCTACCGATACTGAGGTACAGGATCGCACATCTTGAACCATGTCCAACAACAGTGGCTGTATTCCATTTCTCAACCCTGCGGAGGCAGTCCTTGAGGAGCATTAGCTGTAACAATGAACTGTGAAAGTGGAAGGTTCAATTGCAAATAGCATTGATACACTGGCTGCCAATGGCTGCAATGAATTGTTTGATCTCCGAAATAACCTAAGCGTGCAAATCAAGACACCCTTGCCATAAAACATATGATTCAAAAACAGGCCAAGTTTTGTGCAGAAGCTATAACTTAAAAGATTACTACTAAACTGTTTACCTTACTTACAAGCAATAGTGATTAGTGAAATCTTGCCTACTTTGTTGCTTCGCTTGGCTATGAAGCTTCAGCCTGTGGCCTTAGCATAGGACAGTCGATGACTGAGCTGTCAGAAGAAGACCGACATGGAGGTTGATAAATACATTAGACACAGCAAGAGAGAATTGGCCTACAGCATGCTTTCGCTTTATCCGTGAAGACAGGATTCTACTGCATCAGCCAATAATGAAAGTGTGCTCCTTGGGAAATGTCTTCGTGAGACAGGGAACTTGAACACAGATCTGGAGAACTGAAGGTCATCAAGATGAACCTCAGCTTCGATATGCCCACATAGAAATAATACACATACTAAACCATCAGTGGACACACTCGACTGAAATTGGACAATAGCGCCATCTGCCCTGCACATGACCAATCGATATAACCCATAGCTATAGTTGCTTCACTCTGACGAGTTGGTGAGTACGTACGTGTGTGCTGCCCTACAAGCACGTGACAAATGCAGGTCGATGAGTCGGGTATTTGAAAGCCACAACTGCCTCGAGATTCAAGTCTGAAAATACGCAGTACTGTGCTCAAGGTTCAAGTTAAAAAAAAAATCAAGTTCACGTGTTTCCCAAGGGAGACAGAGTATTGTGGGACAGGGGATGCGTAGGCTTCTTCGCAACACCGGAGACACCGGCTTGCTTCCATGGGAGTTGCGTGCCTCGAGAACTTTCGACGTTTAGTTCATTCTTGTACAGTGGCGAGAGCTATAGAATCTAACCTACTCGACGATGCCGGTCGAGCCTCGCTTCAGAAGGTGGACATAGGACATGGACTAGCAATAACGTGCCGTACTAGTGTGCACACTAGGCATTTCTTGAACGGGCAACTCCATGGCAAAGCAAAACTTTATGGAGGAGCTAAGAAATGATCGGTGAAGATGTAAATGCAAGCAGCCTGCTGCAATTGCTTGATGTCCGTGTGGGACACTCAGTTATAGGCTAGCTTGTAAGAAAATGCAAGTCTTGACGGTCACAAGACAGAAATAAAACATTTCTAAACCCATGTCATTCATATTAAAAATTTTAAAAATAATAAGAAAGAATGAGGTGGAACATGCGCACATAAATGGCCATTTAGCTCTTAAAGCTGGTTTTGCATGAGGAGCCTGAGTGCAACTTCGTTTTTCTAAACTACGAACATGACAAGAAAGGTGCTCGGCAAAAGTCTTGGCTGGATCGCAAAAACACTCATCTTTGCAAAGCAATGTCGACGCTTTGAGCCCTGCAGCTCAAAGACGAGAAAGGCTAAGCACACGTTATGGCACACTTACGCTCAGCAAATAACGATGAGGACAAAAAAAAAAAAAAGAAAACGCATGGGTATGCAACAACGTCACTGATCTCAAAGCTGAAGTAGCCCAGACAGCGAACACGTAACCGTTACTACTGAAAATTGAAAAGTCTGCATGCAATGAATCTTACAGCCAAAAGTTTGTAGACAAGGCATGCTACTTGGCATGCAACGTGTTGTTGAAAGCACAGTGTCCTAAGGCAAATAGAACGCCCGGTCGTTGTATATGGCCAAGCTGCATTGTAATGAAGTTACTTTTGATACAAGAATACCTACATTATATGAGATGTTTGCTACAATGACACATGGTGATATAAAAAAGCACAAATTTTTAACTTACTTTGTCATAACTGATAATTCATGATATGGAAGTAAAACACTGTGGGAGCAGTTTCTATTCCTGTGTACAACCTCTACAGCCAATCAAGCCTGGTTAAGAACCACAAAAATGTGTGGCACCACGGCGTAAGCTAGGAATGAATTTTCTTACAAGGCGAAGCTGCTGCACCATTCCAACAAAAAACGTGCAACAGAACAGCCTCATTTTCTGCAGTACTGAATAACAACAACACAAGAAGGTTAAGATAGCATGGCACTGCAGCGCAAGCTATGCGGCTTTGGCACTTTTGTAGTAAGAAATGAAGCACAGTGGCTTTCACACAGTGCTAATGTGTGCGAAGGAAAATGTGGGAACATTAAGCAAAACATGTCATGCCCACGATGCAGCCATACTACGCACTTGCAGTCAAATTTTAGGCGGCAACGAATGGAAAAAAACTTGCGAAAGCAAAGCACACGCATGGCGGTGCTCCTGAAAATAAGTTCCATGGACTTATTCGTGTTTCAGCTAGGGAATGGAAAAACTGCGGTGTTTACTAAAGCCACTCAGTCCTTCAACGAGCTTGAATTGCATCTGTGACCCTATGAAATGCAGAGGCAAGAACAGTGAACGCTGAAGTACACCAACTAAAGAGATGTGAGGTGTTTTCTGGCACGTCGAATTGCAAATCACTCATGTATAATAGACGCTGGAAGGTGGTTTCTTGCACGACGCACTGCAATCAAGGCAGAATTTGATTCTATGAGATGGTGCTTGGAATGGCAGTACGAATGCAAATTTTTGGTCTTTAGATTGTTACTGCGAACAAGGTCAAAGTGTGGCAGATTTTTGTGCACCAACGATAACAGTGCTACTGCTCACGGCCATGTGAACAAAAAAACCCTAACAACACTATAATGCCACCAACCAACAAAGCAGAAGACGTCAGTGAAAAAAACTGCCGAAAATGTTCCGCCTCTACGTGATAGCTCTTCTAAGCGTCGCTCGGCGCTTCCACTCCATTGGTGATTGCGTAGGAGTGACCTTCCCAAGGCTAATTAGTGAACGGCAACAGTAGTGAAGCGAACCGAAGGAGTGAAGCACACTGAATCGAGATGTGTCTAGGAAGGTTGGCTGTCACTTCGGCTGCAACGCTTTTTTTTCACAGCCGCTACAAACGCAGTAGCGTTTCCAAAATCCCGCCTGCCCAGAAATCCAATCCGCGGTGTACCTTGTGAGGATATGAGAGGCTGGTTCAACAGGACACGCGAGGCTCAAGCGTTCAACGGTTCCACAGCTCTGCCGCATTCGGAAACCCCAGCGCACGCATTGAGTGAAATCTCTCCATGGCACCATAATGCAGAGCTTTACAAGGATCGCTGCCGAAAATGTTTCTAAGTTTTGATTTCAACATACGAGCACTTTCGAACAGTGACCACTTGAGACATACTGCTGAGATTTTCGGCGCGGTGCCGTACGGCATCCGCATGTCCGCTATTTTATGCCGCACAGCGAATGCGCTTTAGTTCTGGCCAACATAAGCCTCAGGTGGTCACCGTACGAGGCAGATGACCCACAGCACGTGTTTCATTTGTCACAATGATGCGCTTATTGCGTGACTCGAACGCTTCCAACACTGACGACACTGCAGAGAATACTTTAGAGCTACAATCAATATGGGTGCCAAATCACGTCGTTCCTTCAGCCAGTGAACTGCTCATTAATTTCCACACATACAGTAGCCGACTGATTCTTCCGAATCCGATCCCTCTGACCTGGCCGTGGTGCCACACAGTAATCGAAAAAGCACTCGATTTGTTTGATTTTCTTGCACGTAACATGGTGCACTTTGAATACTGGCATTGTAAAACCCATAGCTGCACGATTTATGATGGGACACTACGCAGTCCTTGTACCGTTTGAGCGCTAGGCCTAAGTGCGAGGTGATTTGATTAATTCAATTAGAGACACACGTCCAAAGCGAGACATCAATGATTTTGTCAGGAGTGTTAGCAATCAGAGAGCAAGTCACGAGGTCATCGCACGCTTCTCGCTACCTTCCTGTCATCACCGCAGCAGCCGCATGACTGCAGACGGGGAAAAAAATGTGCACACAACTTAAGTCGATTTTTTTTTTTTTTAAAGAGCAATGTGACCATACCCAGCCTTAATGATGCGTGACGGCAACAAGTTTTGCCGTCTCATGAAGTCTAAATGCCATGCCAATGTCAAATCAAAATGTCACTTTTCCCAGTCCCTTTTAATTCCCCATGCACAGCTCTTCAAGGCTCAAAAATCAGGTGGCTACTGTACATTTCCTGGCAAACATTCACAGCAATGTCAGTGTTCTATCCACACCACAATGGCGAGATGATGACACCAATATACTCATTATGGTTTTCATGCAAGCAATGGGTCAAACGAAACAACTCATTCAAAAGAGTAAAGCCGTCTCTCTAGTGTCGTGTCATTACACAAAACATTGCGGCAAGCCGAGTTTATAAATGACAGTTACGAGTGCAGCACTTCAAAAATCATTTCCAAGATCACGCACTCGTCCACGTTTCGCGACGTCACCGCCATGTTTTTTGGCCGTGTAGCTCAGTCGAAACCTGGTCCGACGTTTCTTTAATTAAAGAAGTCTATTTACCGAGTAGAACGTTCGCACTGGCATTCATTTTTGAAAAACGAAATAAATGATAATAATAAAAGCTAAAACTGCACACAACAATGCTGGCATGTCACGATCGCAGTTTTGGTGTCAATCACGACCACATGTCATGACAAAAATAAAGAGTAAAAGCTGCCAATTGTCACGCCACACCGACTTTGGAGTCAAAAGTGGTGTGGGTGGGGAGTGGCTTTGATTTTTTTGCGCGGCAACACCTAGGCTCGAAAAAACGCAAAAAGAGACAGGCTTTCCACAAGTGCGGTCTTCGGTCACATGGAAGATTGTTCCAGGCATGCGTGTAAGGAGGAAACCGAAAAAAAAAAAGGTACGAAAACTCGAAGAAGATGGTGGGAGTCGACGGCAGCCGAAGAGCAAGTCGCTTCGTTCCACAGTCAGAAGGCCCGCGAGCACCAACCCCCCCCCCCCCCATTTCCTGTCACAAAAAAAAAAAATAATAATAACTGCTTGCACTGTACAAAAGACGTCAGACACAGAAGCAGTGCCAGGAAGAAAAAACTAGCTGTGGGAATAAATGTACATGGGACCTTTGAGGAATAAAAATGTACAAATATCACAGGGTCGCGCCGAGGAAAGAAAAAAAATAATAAATGAAGGGGGCGTAAACGAAACAAAACAAAACAACCTCGGCACCCCAGCGCCGGGCACGGCGCCTCACCGCACGGCCTCGGCGTCAAATCGACGAATAAATTAAGAGCGCCTCAGCACCGCCACGAACGTGCGTGCACGCACACACATACACGCACACACAGCACTCGACGACGTCGGCCACACGAGATTCTTGAAGACGACGGCGCTCCTCAGACGTAGCGGTGGCAGCCGAGAAAATGCGGGGTCGGCACGAGACGGGGGCCACGGGAGGAACGCCACGCCGAACATGCCGCCGCACCGTTCGGCCGGTCAGACCCGAGACCAGCGAGCGCCAGAGTAGTAATGGTAGCAGTAATGGTAGCAGCGGCGGCGGAGATAAAAAAACGAGAGAACGGTCAGACGCTGAGCACCTCGTCCTGGTCGCAGAAGAGGAAGCGGAACTGGTCGATCATGGTCTGCACGGCGTCCTCGAGGTGCGGCCTCACACGCTCGAACACGCCCATGTCGCTGAACTCGAGCGGCAGCAGCGTGGGCCACCAGCAGATGGCCAGGTTCTTGCTGTCCATGCTGTTCAGGCGGCAGTTCTCGGCCACCCTGGGAACAACGGGACGGGCGCGTTTACAGCGAAGTCAACCTGAAACCCGTACACTAATCTTGCCAGGACGAATGCCTCCCGGAAGAATTCGCTAAACCTGGTCGCATCAAATCAAAAAGTCACAGTTTCACCGCAAGGGCGAAGCAATGAAGGCGATAGCAACAAATTGTAGTGTTACGCGAAGTGAGGCTGGCAGCTAATTGTTTTGCATCCGATCTCGCGTAATGACAAAATGCTGGTGTAAGAGAATACGGCCGCTCCAGGGAGCGATGCTCTCCGCATAGTCACTTCGCGTTGAGAGTGCAGCACGTAGAAGAGTATACGAGCCGCCCGCTGTAATGGCTTTCGAGATAGCGCACGCGCCAGCGATCGCGACCGCGCCCTTGGATTCAAAGCTGCTTCTCGCGCGACACTCCCCCCCCCTTGCATCTTTTAAGGCTCGTTAAAGACGGACGGGGCGTTTCCTGTCTGCTTCGACCGCAAGCCTCCCGAGTAGGGCGATGTTATCGCATGCACCCTCCGAGCGACGAAATGGGCCGGCTCGTTTGAACTCTGCTTCGGCCGCGTTCGTCGCCCCCGCTTGCGTGCTTTTACCTGCGGTAGAACATACAACGCGCGGGGGGATCTTATAAATTTAGACTTCATACCGGAAGGACATGACGGCGACGGCGATGGCAAAAATCCGTCGAGACTGTCCGTATAATTGCTATCGCAATAAAAACAATGATCCACTGTTATCTTATGGTACACTCGGCTGGGCGCCACTGCACTCTAACTCAGATTGCAATAATTCAGAGCACGCTCTTAAGGGGGGAGGTGGGGATCGAAGCTGAAATTCTTTATTTTTGTAGTAGAACAATGAAATTTGGCATGCTTATTGGGAAGTGCACTGATTGACCATTTACAAAGTTTCATTAAGATATCTCCAGCAGTATTGACATAAATTTTTACTTGCATCATTGTTGTACCAAACTTGCAGAAAGCCTGGCATGACAACAAAACATGGTAAAAGCCCAGAGTTGCCCTTATATTTTAGCCATAGGAATGGTTCACGCTATGACATTCTCCAAATATTTTTATTACCCTGATTTTTTTTACATGGAACATGACATCCGTGTTTGCATAATGCATTCGTTATCGTCATGTCCAATTAGCTAAACAGTAAAAAAATGAGATAGTAATTAAAAAATATAGAAATGTCACAGCGTAGAGAATTGACTAGGGATTACAATGCAACCGACCTCATGAAAATCCATCAAGCCATAGTCGCGCTACGCTTTCTGCAAGCAGGACAGTCGGGTCAACACGCACTTCTGAGAAAACGGGCACTAAACTTGCACAGCCACTACATGTAAATCAAAATGCCCTGGGGCTGTAATATTTAGTGTCTTTGCTTGCAGGGGTTTTCTTATGTTCTTGATCTTTCATTTTTCTGCACTACGTGCTTTCCTTTTTCTTTACTGGTTATTTCTGTCAGCTCTTTGAAGAGTGAGCCTATCAGGTTTCATGCCCAGACTTGCATATTACAAGTCTGTGGCATGCAAATTTAGGCGTGCTGTGGCAGTTATGGCCAAGACATTGGTGGCGCAGGAATTTCTGAGTAGTACTTAATGAAGCGAGTTCGGCAGATAAAAATTCGTCCACTCCTTTACACAAGTTCATTTGTCACCCCCGCCTTGATACGCTTCATCATTCACCCGGTCGTGGTAATGGTAGTCGGCGAGGCTTCCATTATTTCAGTACATTCACAAAAGCTTGCTGCGATACCATGCACGGCTTGAAGCGCGCCTACCTAAATTACATCACACCACTGACTGCTTACTTTCCCGCGAAGTGCTTGGCCGCAGGGTTCGGGAAGTCGGTGCCCGATATGCTGGATGGCGGCATTTGGTGGCGATGCGCAATATGCCAAGCCGCAGCGACGAAACATCGGCGTGCAATATGCTTGGCCTCGCATTTTGGGGCGCTGATGCGCGAAATTGTCGCGGTGCTTCGAGCAATCGCTATGAGACCAGCTTGGCCGTGGGGTCCGCGGCCCTGCCGATGCATAAAATGCCGATCAGCGAATCCGAGCTGCCAGCGGGCGATATCATTAGTTGCTTGCAACAATGCGCATTGCGGCTTGTTCACTTTCGCGTGTCTGCTAGCACGATGTTCTTCCCCGCAAAGTTCGAATTCATTGGCACCGTGAACGTAGCTAGGCCTAGCCACGATTCCGAGCAGTAAGCTCGGTCGCGGTGTGCGCTGCCGCGGTGCCCGATGTTTCAAAGTTAGCCATGTTCGATCACAAGCACAAAAAGTCCTCCTGCGGTGGTCTTCGTCACGAGGTCTGAGATGCAGGCGGGCAGAATTTCTAACTGCGGGTCCGACGAGTGAACGTAATACAGGACCGAGACGTGCTTCTGCGATGTTCGCGATGAGCGTGTCAAGCTATCGCAGTCTGATGCACGGTCTGATGATTGAGCTTCCGGGTGCAGCTGCTAACGCGTAATTATCGTCGACCAGCGAACACAAAACGAGTGCAAACGCTTCAGTAATTAGCGTGATTTTTCGACAGCTGTGACCCCGCAACGCGGAAGCCGCAGATGACGCACACCGGGAGCGACCATCGGACCAATGGCGAGGCACGCTGGAGCATCATGGCAGTCGCGGCCAATCGGGGGCCTCGAAACGACCTTTAAACTCTTGCCTTTTGTGTGCTTGTTTTTAAATGGAGGAGCCAGCTGAGACGGGGAATTTGAAGACGGAGAAATGCTCTTTCGGACGAGCCCTAGATGGTGGTGCCCGGTCGCGCCGTCGCGGAGCTATAATTGTTTTTAAAAACACTTTCTTTTTTGCGATTTCTGCGACAATTTGTGCCACCTCAGTGGGCGCAACAATTTTTAATAGCACTTCTACATGGTTTTCAGCGAATATACTTTGGAATTAGATAGCAAAAGGGCTACAGAAACTGAAAATGTGATTTTCAGAAAATCGATTTTCTTTCCATTTTTCGCGACTTGATCCCCGCGTTCCCCCCTTAATCCGAGCCAGAGAACGTGCGTCCGAGCCGAACGTGCAGCCACTCGTCAGAGCAAACAGAGGCCGGAAGAGGATACACATCATCGCATCTTCTATTGCAAACAGACGCAGAGCGGGAGTCACGTGATCAGATCTCTGTCGCGCTCAGAGTTCAAAGTGAGAGAGTGCCTCAAAGAGCTCTGAAAAAACCAGCCGAACGTATTCAGAGCTCCATTTCGACCAGCCAAACATGACGCGCATCGCCAGAGCGCTCGAAAACGACCAGTCGAACGTACCATTTGCTTTCATTTAAGACTGGTTCTGCACTTCTGCTTGTCCTGCACAACGCATAGGCGAAAGTTCAACAGCCTAATAAAACAGTTGGTAGAGGCGCTCGTCCCGTCTTCTTCGTTTCGTGTGCGTCTTATTTGCGTGCCCCATTTTGCTCCTATGTTTCACCAACTAGCACCACAAAACATACTCTTTAGCCCTGCCAGTCGTCCGAGAGTCACATAATAAAAATTTCATTGAATGTCTATAAGTACATGCCCTACGCTTGCCTTGGCTGCTACCGAAGCGTTAGATACACTGTTTATCAGAATAACCGCCGAAGTAGGGACAGACCCTCTTCATAATTCACGTGCACTTCTCTACAGTGCACATTTGCACAACTAATGGTGCCACCCATCACCGTTCAAGTGAACAAGACGACAAAAGTTCTAGCCGCACAATGCGGGGTCTCGTCTTTCACGTACGTTTATACCGAGAACACAGTCTACGCTGTGGGTGTGCTATCACCCCCTGTAAAGTCGCTCTCACCTCATGGCACACGCGCGTCCGGCGGATTAATCGTCGTTGGCTTAAAGGGACACTAAACAGAAGCAATGAATCGGTTTAGATCGATAAATTGTGCTCTGAGAACTGTAATGTTAATTTCGCCATCATACGTTTATTAATACAGTAGACTCTCGATAATTCAAACTGTGATAATTCAAACTTTCGGCTAATTCAAAGAAATCTTAAATTTTTGGTTGGCCCACTATGTTTTCAATGTATTTTAAAGCTGCTTAATTCAAACTGCCTCACTGCACAAATTCGGTTAATTCAAACTTTTTGCTTGTCCATGTCTGGAAATATCTGCTGCCTTTGTTGCTTCTAGCTGAACGTTCACGTTTTTCTGTTACTAACAGGCGCAAATAAAGCAGATTGCCTGCCTACAAAACAGCCATACTAGCCGAACCTTCCGCACCAATAATCTCGCGCTGACCAAGGGGAAAAAAAACTGTACGGTCTGGCCTTGATCTATCGCATGCCAAACGTTTCTTAAAGGGGTACTGACACGAATATTTTCAGTTGTCGTTTTTTGCGTCAAATGAAAGGCCAAGCCCTCAAGAGCCTACAAAAGGTAGTGATAAGTGCGAGTGCGCCCTGAAAAAGTATTTACAGTATGTTTTTAAAAGCTAGTTTCGGTTCCTACTGTACCCTGACGTCACAACACGGTATGAGCTTCTCGTCACGTGCTCGCACAATATATAGTGACATTTCCACGCACAAGCGGCCATTTTGGAAGTTTCGATGACTTACAAGCGGCCATCTCGGAAGCTTCGGTACCTAACGTCATCACAACAAGCCAGACTGCTGCGTGAAGTCACCGGAATTTGTACTGTAGCCTGACGTCAAGCTAGTGTCGATGTCAGTAGGTGCGCCATGGAAAAATTGACTTTAATATCAATTTAAAATATCTTATTAGCATTTGCTTAGCTTCACACTTGCTCAGAGCTGTCTCTGCATACAGGAGATATGTGTGGCAGAGTAAACTCGCCTTCGAAAAAAGGTGTCAGTACCCCTTTAAGTGAAGACACTGCGCCTGAAAGCTTTTTTTACAATTCTTTACCAATTTAAATGAAACTCGCTGAGTTTATGTGTATTTGTGTGATTTCAAATGTGCAATTTTTTTCTTAGTACAATGTGTAGTTTCTGAATTCCAGGTGCCATTTTTGGAGCCCCAGTTTGCCTAAACTGAGAGAGATGAAAAGTAATTAAGCACATCAGAATGACCTGGAATGAGTACAGAGTACAATGTCCATTTGAACAAAAGTTGTTGCATGTTGAATATTTGTGGCTGAAATCCCAACTTGGAGTAGACTAATTTGGAATGTTCATCGTGCCATAACTTTTGTTCAAATGGGTTTAGGACATCCATTCTTGTTTTCTTGCACTCTGTACTCATTCCAGGTCATTCTGATGTGCTTAATTACTTTGTAACTCTCTCAGTTTAGGCAAACTGGGGCTCCCAAAAAGCATATGAAATGTTTGATATTTTAAAAACTACATGTTATACTAGAAAAATAATTGCGTATTTGAAATCTGCACACAAGTATGCATAAACTCAGCAAGTTTCATCTCAATCAACAAAGAATTTCAAAAAAAAAAATATTCAGGACCCATAAAGTCACTTTCTCTGCAGTATGCCATACGAGAAAGTGTCCTAAGAATTAGAAGGGGCTAGCAACTGTCGTGGGATGCAACACATTTCGTCCCTTAATTACACACCCGCACGTGCCTTGTATGATAACAAGTACCAGGATTATCGCTGATGTCTAAAAATTTTACTGGCAATCATGCAGAGCAGCCTATGATGTTGCTGCAGCACTGAGAAACAATAAACATCGCAGTGTTAGTTGGTGTATTGCCCTGATTCATATTTATGAGAACTTCTGATAATTCAAACTTCTGATAATTCAAATAAAATCCTGGGGTCCCCTCAAGTTTGAATTATTGAGAGTCTACTGTAGAGGAGAAAATCAAGTCCAAAGTTTCATTTTTAAGGGGAGACGTGGGTCCTGAAAAATTTTTTTTTATTAGTTGGGCTAACTGAATGAAATTTGTTACACTTATTCAGTTTTTTCTACAGATTCCAAATCTTAAAGTAGATTTTTATTATGTGCATTAGAACAAAAGATATGCAATTGCTGAGAGCATATTTGTTACGGTACTTTTTGGCAACTTCGCTTTGTCAAACACAAAAACAAAATATGTGGCAAGATTGCCAGAGAGCTCATCTAGCCGATGATGCTATTTTTATTGTTTTCATCTAACTTCGAATGCATAATAAACGGATGCAAATACGAGTAAAAATATTTTGCTTCATACACTTAATGATTATCAAGAATTATCATTTGGTAAACAACATTATAAGAAAATAAATAGCATCATCGGCTAGACCAGCTTTCTGGCAATCTTGCTGCATACTTTGCTTATGTGTTTGGTGAAAAAAAGTTGCCAAAAATCTCCGTAAGGATTGTGCTAGAAAACGTTGTAGAAGTATCATATCTTTTGCTCTAATGCAGCTATTAAAAATCTACTCAGAGATTTGAAATCTGCAGAAAAAGCTGAATAAGTGTATTAAATTTCATTCCGTTCACCCAACTACTAAAAACACAATTTTCAAGACCCACGTCTGCCCTTAAATTTCGCGCCTAAATCTCCTCGCGTGACGTCACGGATTTCAATGTGTATTTATCGTATTTTGGCGCCATTGGCTCCACAAAATTACCCTAAACTTGGTATCTTAAATCTAAGGCCCCGTCAGAGGACAATGTACTTCATTCTTACCGATTAGGAACTACGTAGTCCCTAGTAGGCGCCGTCAAAACATGTGGCGTCACGGCGAATAATGCGGAAACTTCCAAGGTGGCGTCGCCACCCACATTTTCTTTTTGCGTGTTTTCTCGCTCACTAAACGTCTTCTTGCAGCAAGCATGGTGTTTTTGGCATCGTGAAAGTGTACTTTACTAATATGAGAAAAATTGTTTTGCTCTTTAGTGTCCCTTTAAACAGACGCCGGGCGAGAGGTGGCGCAGTGGCACCAGCAGCACCGCCTGCCAGGAGCGAGGTTATGTGAGTGTTTGAGGAAGAGCTCTTTCTCTCTTTTGGCGTGCCCGTGGATGGCCGTCTCTCGCGGAAGGCCGTGGGGACGATTCTGCAGCTCGGTCTCCCGAAGCGAGTCGAATGTCGACAACGGCGCATTCACGGTACCTCGTATGCGTTATTTTGCTAGTGTTTGTTATGTTGTTTGGGTGTTGTACTGGCATTATGTTTGGATTAATTACCAGTTACTTCTTAGATTCAGCCGGCGAGCTCGCCGTTGTAAAAGCAGTTAATAAATGTCCACGGGTTTGTCGGATGACGGCGTCTAATGTGTTCGTTTGTTTCATTGAACGCAGCTTCTCTCTTCGAGAGCCCACAACGCTTTCCACGTAACAATGAAAGTAAACTGCACCACTTGTCGTAAACACACAAAATTTCAAAAATGACTGTGCCACCATATTCTGGGAAAACAGCATCACATTTATGAAAAGGGTCTACTTGGCCGCTAAGAAACAAGTTAAAAAAAAAAATACCCCGCACCTCCTCGAAGGGGATCGTGAGGAAATGCGAATGCATTTGGGTGCACCCGATGAGTGTGCGATTAATTAAGGGGGGACGCGCCTTTCGTATTGCAAAAAATGGCATAAAATCGGTTTTTTTTAAAATCGCATTTTCAGTTTCTGTAGACCCTTTTCTATCAGATTCCAAAATATCTTCACCAAAAACCACGTAGAAGTGCTTTAAAAAATTTGTTACGCCTGCCACGGTGGCGAAAGTTATTGAGGAAATCGCAAAAAAAAAACACTGATTTTCAAAAATTAATAGCTCCGCAACGGCGCCACCGTTCGCCGATATTTTGGTCTCGTCGGAACGAGCATTTCTCCGTCTTCGAATTCCCCGCCTCAGCTGGCTCCTCCCTTCGAAAACAAGCGCACAAAAAGCAAATGTCCGAAGGTCGTTTCGAGGCCTCCGATTGGCCGCGTCCGCCATGTTGCCCCAGCGCGCCTCGACATTGGTCCGATGCGCGCTTCGGGGGATCGTCGGCTGCTGCCATGGCTACTGCTTGCGCTTCGCGAGGTCACGGCTGTCGAAAGTCGCGGTCTTTGTGACGCGTTCGCACACGTTATGTGTTCACGGCTCGAAGTCAACGATCACGTAGAACTTAACTACGTTTTAGTTAGGAGCTGCAAGCGGAAGCCCGATCAGATTACGATGGCACGCCGCGCTCGTAGCGAACGTCGTAAGCGCGCGTCTCGGTCCGACCCTTTAGTTGACTCGTCGGATCAGCGGTTGGAGGTTCTGCTATCAACACTTCGTACGTAGTGACGAAGATAATCGCGGGACGACTCCTTGTACTCGCGACCACGCATTACGTACTTTGAAACAAACATCGGGCACCGCGGCCGGCGCGTCTACTGCTCGGAGTCGTCGCTAGGCCTAACTCCGCTCACGGCACCGGCGTGCGAGGCGAACCTCGAACTTTGCGGGCAAGAACAACGCGTTAGAGGAACCGCGGCAGTGTGCTTCTTCGTAAGCAACGCAGCGCATCCCCTGCCGGCTCCTCGGAACCGCGGATGGTAATTTTACGCATCGGCAGCGGACTCCACAGCCAAGCTCGTCGCGCAGCGGCCGCGCGTCGGCGTCCCGAAATGCGAGACCAAACACGTTGCGCGCCGATTTTTCGTCGCCGCACCTAGGGATATTGCGCATCGTCACCGAATGCCGCGACCCAGAACATCGCGTGCAGATTTCCCGGACTCCGCGGCCGAGCACTTCGAGGTGAAATAAAGCACTGTTGATGCAATTTAGGCGCGCTTGGAGCCGTGCGTGGTATCGCCGCAAGCTCTCATGAATCGTCTGAAAAAAAATAAAAGCCTCGCAGATAACCGTGTTCGCCGCAACCGGGTGAATTGTGAAGCGCATCACAGTCGAGGTTTACAAGTGAGCTTGAGTGAAGCAGGGAGATGAATTTACATCTGCCCAATTCGCGTCTTGAATAAACAGCTAAGGAATTTCTATTCCCCCAATGTTTTGGCCGTAATTGCCTGTTATTTAGGAGGAAGGGATAGGCTGTCATGATGAGAGCCACTCTTAGTATCCTATAAAAATTATTCAATGATCAATTGCAATAAAGACTTAGTGATAGCACGAATACAAGAAAGCTGGCAAAGCACCACAGCATATGGCCTAATCACATTACAATATAACGGGCAGCCGAGAAAAATTCTCTGCGCTTGAAAAAGGCTAAGAATCGATCACTAGAGAAGATGGAAAGGCGGCAAAGAAAGAGTGCCAAAGGACACCTCCAGTTATGCTGCAGGATCATTTTAGAACTACATATGTGCTCAAAACTTTCAAACGTCGTTTTCTCAAAATGACTTTTTTGGCTAGTGAGGCTGCTTATCCCAGCCATATCTCTGGAACCACTCATCGAATTTCCATAAGTCTTTTTTTATTATGTACTTGAATGAATTTCTGAGGGGGTGACAAGCCCATTTTTTCAATATATTGTGTCTGTTATTTATTATAGTTAATCAAAATTTGATTGATAATATCCTAATCACCAACACTAAATTTGATGGTCTGCTAAAACTTTTCAGCAAGGAAATTAAAAAAAAGGGCTCTGTTACCCCCTGAAGTATCAATCTGGGAATCATCATAGTTAATTTCACAGTTCCAGCACCTTTTGAAAGTTCTCCAGGCCTGGGATAAGAGAACCATGTGCATTATTCTGTCATACTGCTATAACTTGAGAACCAGAGAACATAACTTCATGAAATTTTGTAATTCTTCTAATGCTTTTGCTGTGAGTCTATCATGAAAATTTCATTAAGATATCTCAATAAACAAAAAAGTTGGTATCCGAAGGTAGCCTCCCCCCCTTAATGAAGAGAGACGAGAATGTGCACGTAGAGGCGTAATGCTCGAGTTGCATTGTGTTACACTTCATCCTAGACGTATCGTTGCTGTGAGAGATTCGACTTCACCGACTTCCATCGCTATCAAGACACCAAAGCACGCGCTCCTTGTGTGATAAATATAGGTCCGAGCACGGAGAGGAGGAGCGCCCGAGCTCTCTCTCCGCCGAGCGAGCTCTGCGATGCGAGCGCCCTCACCTGGTACACTCCTCCTCTCCCTTACCCTCCGCTGCTCCGCGATGCGAGCGCCATCACACGCCCGCACGCTCCTCCTCTCCCTTACCCTCTGCCGCTCACCACCTGATCCGGTTGCTAGGTGCGGTGCAGCTGTTGCTAGGGGCGAGGAGGAGCGCGCGCGGAGTGATCTGTGCGCACGCCGGCCAGGGACGCAGGACAACCCCCGACTAAGAAATGCATTCGCATTAAAGGGGTACTGACACCTTTTTTCGAAGGCGAGTTTACTCTGCCACACCAACCTCCTGCATGCAGAGACGGCTCTGAGCCAGTGTGAAGCTCAGAAAATGCTGGTAAGGTATTTTAATTTGATATTAAAATCAATTTTTCCATGGCGCACCTACTGACATCGACACTAGCTTGACGTCAGGCCACAGTACAAATTCCGGTGACTTCACGCAGCAGTCTGGCTTGTTGTGATGACGTTAGGTACCGAAGCTTCCGAGATGGCCGCTTGTAAGTCATCGAAACTTCCAAAATGGCCGCTTGTGCGTGGAAACGTCACTATATATTGTGCGAGCACGTGACGAGAAGCTCATACCGTGTTGTGACGTCAGGGTACAGTAGGAACCGAAACTAGCTTTTAAAAAATATCAAACATTTCATATGCTTTTTGGGAGCCCCAGTTTGCCTAAACTGAGAGAGTTACAAAGTAATTAAGCACATCAGAATGACCTGGAATGAGTACAGAGTGCAAGAAAACAAGAATGGATGTCCTAAACCCATTTGAACAAAAGTTATGGCACGATGAACATTCCAAATTAGTCTACTCCAAGTTGGGATTTCAGCCACAAATATTCAACATGCAACAACTTTTGTTCAAATGGACACTGTACTCTGTACTCATTCCAGGTCATTCTGATGTGCTTAATTACTTTGCATCTCTCTCAGTTTAGGCAAACTGGGGCTCCAAAAATGGCACCTGGAATTCAGAAACTACACATTGTACTAAGAAAAAAATTGCACATTTGAAATCACCACACAAATACACATAAACTCAGCGAGTTTCATTTAAATTGGTAAAGAATTGTAAAAAAAGCTTTCAGGCGCAGTGTCTTCACTTAAAGGGGTACTGACACCTTTTTTCGAAGGCGAGTTTACTCTGCCACACATATCTCCTGTATGCAGAGACAGCTCTGAGCAAGTGTGAAGCTAAGCAAATGCTAATAAGATATTTTAAATTGATATTAAAGTCAATTTTTCCATGGCGCACCTACTGACATCGACACTAGCTTGACGTCAGGCTACAGTACAAATTCCGGTGACTTCACGCAGCAGTCTGGCTAGTTGTGATGACGTTAGGTACCAAAACTTCGAAGATGGCCGCTTGTGCGTCATCAAAACTTCCAAAATGGCCGCTTGTGCGTCACCAACGGAGCCACGTTGCGGAGCGGCCGTGGAAACGTCACTGTATATTGTGCGAGCACGTGACGAGAAGCTCATACCGTGTTGTGACATCAGGGTACAGTAGGAACCGAAACTAGCTTTTAAAAACATACTGTAATTACTTTTTCAGGGCGAACTCGCGCCTAGCACTACCTTTTCTAGGCTCTTGAGGGCTTGAACTTTCATTTGACGCAAAAAAATGACAACTGAAAAAATTCGCGTCAGTACCCCTTTAAAAAAAAAACACTCGCACAAAAACGCGCCGAGTGTGTGTCCCATCACAGGTAACAGCGGGAAGTAACGGTAGCAGCACAGTTGCTGCCTTTCGAGCGTCAACGCACAACGCAAGCCCCACTCACCGAACAAAATGCTGGAAGATGAACTTGAGGATTTCAAAGTTTGCAGGTGGCAGGCTCTTGATGAGCTCTCTCAAGGCTAGCAGCCGGCAGCTGCGGTCAGATAGGCCTGGTGGGAGAAAAGCATTTCCATTAGGCTACGCGTGTAGACTGCAGCTGTAACATTAACTGAGAATAATACATCTGTAACAGTGCCTCGCCTTTATTATACTTTTTTCTTTTTCTTTTTGTTTGGAGCAACTCTTCAAGGTGGGCCTTTTAAGAAGCTAAGCCCTATGATTTTGACCCAGAAAGGTGACAAGGAAACTGTTTACACCTATACCTTGATGCAATCAGATGCAACCCTTTGGTACACGTCTTCGCTAGCAGCCATGAATGGTGGTGCATCTATCCCCCTTGGAATAAAAATGGAGGCGAGGCTTTCAACTTAGCCTCTTCACGAATCCTTCAGGAATTTCACCAGTTTTCTGGCTACTATTTACTACGGGTGTGCGAATATTCCAAATTTCGAATATTTTTCGAATAGTGTTTGCTATTCGATTCGATTCGCACTGGAATTTTACTATTCGAACTTCCCAAAAACAAATACAGTCAACGTCCGATTAAAAGTGACCCCTTCAGATTTTCAATATGCTTCACCTCATTGCACTCTCGTATTGCGGCAAAGCTGCCTTTCAAGCTCTGTTTCGGTCGAACTTGGCCAAGACACAGTCAACGTCCGATTGGAAGTGGTCGCTAATTTTCAATATGCCTCACCTCATCACACCCCTGTATTGAGGCAAAGCTGCCTTTCAAGCTCCGTTACGGTCAAATTTAGCCAAGAGACACTCAACGTCCGATTGGAAGCGGTCCCTAGATTTTCAATATGCTTCACCTCATCACACCCCGGTATTGCGGCAAAGCTGCCTTTCAAGCTCTGCTACGGTCGCAAATGTATTAACTCAAGAAAATGCTGGTTCCAACATGGAGATGAAAGATGTGGCAGAGGTGAGGGCTCAATTAATGCTGCTTTGGACCTGAAATTTTGGCAGGAAGTCCAAAAAATCGGAAGCTGAAGCTTTTTAGCATCCAAAATTTCAGATGTTCTTATATATCGACGTCTACGAGGCAGATTTGGAACCCCGAACTTGAAGGGAGCACACCCTTGTTCGCCACATCAGTTGGGCTTCCACAGAAGTTGAAAGAGGAGGAGAGGCTGAGAAAATGGCATCTTTGCCTATCACGTGTAAAGTGTTGTCGGCAACACTTTGGTTGCACCAAATCGTGTACATAAATATAATTCGGCATCTAAATTGCCTCATTCTTGATAAGACAACTATGAAACACTACCCTGTGCCAGCGCTTCATTAACCTAGCAAAAAGAAACACTTTCATGTTGCTATCTCATGAGAACATGCTTAGGGATTCTCTGCAACTTTTTTCTTTAATTTCACTTCGAAGTATTCGAAAAATGTTTGAGAAATATTCGAAAATTATTCGATTCGATTCGCACTCAATATTTATTATTCGAATTCGCTTCCCACCCAAAATTTTGCTAATCACACAGCTCTACTATTTACATAAACAAAGCGACTACAAACACTCTTCATTTTGTGAGCGTCTCGCCAAGATACCAGTGACTGGTGTCCAAAACTCAATCTCTACAATGTGTTACTGGCTCCCAGCAACCGCTTCTGCTGCAAGCGCCCAGCCGCTGAACAATGGCCTTTAAAATCTGTACTTTGATTACCCAAAGGGCGCTGTTGTCGTGATATGGACATGGAACGCCACCTATACTGGAAAAAGGGAGTGTTGTATGCAGTGATTTAGGGTAGCCGTCTACTAGCGCCACCGCTGGCATGCCCTTGTCATCCATGTCACAGTCATGTCGGTTCACACACTGTAGTTTCGCCCCTCTCCTCCAATCCAAGAAACAGAAGAGTCTGTGTCCGGTCTCGGGAGCGCGAGGCCTTGTTTATTCTGTACGGGTTCCAAGTTCCAGTAGTTTGGCCTCGTTCTGGTGGGGCGCCCATGTCCCGCCTACCCATCCTGACATTACCACAGGGATTGGGCTACTGACCTGCGATCTCAGTGAGGCGTGCCATGTGGGCGTGCGACAGCAGTGGGGGCAGCCGCTTGGAGAAGAAGTCCTTGAGGGCGGTGGCCACCGCATTGACGGGCAGCTCGGAGGAGCCCAGCTCGGCCACCAGGTCGGCGCCCTCGTCCAGCCGCTGCAGCAGCAGCTCCACGTGCGCCCGGTTGCCCGGCACCCGGTACAGCCCTTCTGAGTCCAGGCCCTCCTGCTCGATGAAGCGCACGCACTGCTCCACGAAGAGGGGCGTGCGCACGGCATCCGACTGAGCGAACTCCTCGAGCGCCGCCGCTGGGGTCACTCCGGCTGGACTGTTCCCCTGCTTCTTCTTCTTCTTCTCCGTCAGCCGCTTCTGCCGCTCCTGCATCGTGCGAGAGCCTTCAACGCTGGCCGAAGGCGTACATTTGAGCCGCGAGACGGCACCCCGAAATCCGGCGGCCGTCTTGCACGAGCAATCGTCGGAGGTGGCCGATCTATGTGGCCCCTACGGACGAGTAAAAGACGAGCCCCTGTAGAACTGGCATCTCGCAAAGCTCGTAAACTCGCTTCTCCTGCTCGTGAGTTGCCTCCTCTACGTTAAACAGCACGCAATTGGACAATATGCAAAATTCCACAAGTGGGCCATCTGCCAGCTCTAACTTTCCCCAACCAAGATGGCTGACTTCCCACTTGTTAACACTGTCGCATCTCCCACAAGCAAGTTGACATGTAAACGCCCCAAGGGTCGCACTTCAAGAGCATCCCACATTTTCACTGTACGCTCCTTTAGCCTTAAGTATCGACAGGTTCCATACAAGCTTTTTATGGTCACTTTTACAAATTGAGCAGCATAAGAAAAACGCTGACTCCTCTTTCAGCTCACAAGGGCAGCAAGAAATGAAAGTGAGCCACAATTGTATAGTTTTCGTAGCACATTCAACCTCTCTCAAAGTAAATGAGGGATAATTATTTGGTGCATTTACTGCTCACACTTATGCTTTTTTAGCTCCAGTGAAACAATGGTCGAAGTGGTATAAACTGAACAGGTCACATGCAAGTATATGCCTGTATGCGTGTGCTGCAGTGCACTGAGGGGGCTTTGTTTTTAAAAACTCGCAGAACAAGCACACTTAGTATATTTTGTTGAATCCATTATCTTAGCACCACTATTACATGGGCATCTGGAGTCACTTGCTTTGTCCAAATTATAAGCTAGGAACTCTAATCACTAGTGTTCACTACGTAATGCTGTAGACACCATGATACGTGTTGTCAAAGCTTCCGAGCCACTTGCCTCTTCCTTGAGGCGGCGCTTCTCTGTCTTCTCGTCCTCCCGGGCCTTCTTCCGCTCGTCCTTCTTCCGCGTCGTGCTCTTGTCCTTTAGCAACTGCTGTAATCCCAACACACCACAGTGCACCACACTTCAGCTTCTCAACAACACTCGCCACAGCTGCAATTAAACAGTTACTGCTTGTCTAGTGACACTGAACTTCAAAGAATTATTCCCAAATGCCACCAAGTTGTTCCAAGCAAGACAGAAAATTTAGAAGAAGACAAAGACAACGAGATCAACAGTGGCTGTTCTGAATCTTCCAGTGTACGGCATTTGCAAGGTTTGATTAAGAGCTTAACCTTTAGCGATTAATTGAAGAATTGAACAAGCTATTACCAGTTGAAATGAATGTCATCACAAGTTCAAGCGGATATTGAAAGTTCATTTCAAACATTTGTACACTCAAAAGTAAATGCCACTTAGATTCTTCTGTATCTAACGAGGTGCCCTTTAACGAACTTAATGCAAAGTTATGTCTCCACAAGCATAATCATTGCAAATCACTGCATACGCAACTCCACATACAACTGAAAATTATGTGGAATATCACCAAGCTTTCTGAAGCCAGAAGGACGAAGTTTAGGCAAATTCAAGAGCTCCATATCATTCTCGTGCTGGATGAACAAATTTACTTGCGGCTTACGTAGTCACGAGTGCCAATTTTCCCTCCACAGAACAGTGAAACCTCGTTAAAACGTGCCTGTCGAGAATGCGGCCTAACTATGCACTAAACGGTAGTATGCATTAACCGCCAAGTACAAATTTGCATCTTCTGGTGTGCACCATCGCCACCAACAGTGAAGTAAATACAGTGCCACAGGAAATATTGCCTAAAGCACCCACTGCAAAGCCTTTTATTTCTTTTCATTAAAGTGGAGAAAAGATTCTAGCACTCTCGCGTGATCATCCATAGCGCGGTGGCAATGCCAAGGAGCGTTTCGAAACTACAGTAGAACCCCGCTGATACGTTTTTGAAGGGACCGTAGGAAATAAACGTAAGAGCCGAGAAACAGGAAAAACGGCAAAATATTTAGTGGTACAGAATTTTATTTCAATTCTTACGAGTAGCACGAAAATTGGCGCGCTCAGCCGCGATCTAGTCGATGGATAGAAACGCGGAGCTTAGGACGGCCTCATCCACAGAAATGTAATCAACGTATGTGATTTTTTTAACACCAACAGCTGTAGGCATGAGAGAACTAAGCACACGCAATCACGACCGGCGCGGCGAGTCCGACCGCGAACCGCACGCACGACCACGCGAGCTCCAACCAGCTCGAACTCCTCCCGTTCTCCGACAAATAACGATGATGATGAGTCTACGCCAACGCGATGGCAGAAGTGAATGCCAATCCCGAAGGCCTTGCTTTCGCAAGCAGTTACGTCATTCACGCCATGTTTGTGCAATACAAATCTCAGAGGCTATGCTTTTGTCAATAGTAAATGCCAATCTCGAAGGCCTTGCTTTCGCGAGCAGTTACGTCATAGACGCCATGTTTGCAATTTGAATCTCGAAGGCCATGCTTTTGTTTGCATCAATTGAAAGATTCTGTTGCTTGCGCCTCTCATACGGCTAATATTACGGTCAAACGAGGCCAAACTGCGTGAAAATGCACCATGGCCGCTCTCTTTGGTAGTCACTCGGTCGGCTCCGAGCGCACTTCGCGACGTATCATACGGGAACGGTCCGACAGTTACGACGTAACAGCGGGGTTCCCAATACATTGTATCCTATGGGAGCTATGCCGGGACCGGCGGAAAACGACGTAACAGCCGGGAAAACGCAGCAGTGAGGAACGTAACAGCGGGGTTCTACTGTATTACAGGGTCCGGATACGCAGTGACCAACATAGTGACAGAACGGACAGTGTTGGCTTTCCACGATATATGTGTATGCGTCCGTACCGCGATCTGCCACTAAACTAAAACTGACACAGTTCCAGTAAAACGCTGTATGGCCGCCTGGAGCCGGTTGTCTCCTGGTTAGTTGCATGCAGCGCATCACCTACTCGGCTCACGCCGTCACTGGTGGGCCGCTTACTGTATCGCACGCGCGCATTTGTCGCGGGAGTGTTCTTCGTACCCACTTCGCTCTAGATCGTGCACAGATGCGGCGATGAGCACAGATGAGCTTGTTCGGTTAATGCGGCGATGACGAACTTCCTGCAAGTGATGCACACTCCGTGACGCTCTAGCAGTCCTGGCAGCGGACGGAGGCGCGTTTGAGTGGTCGTCTAATAAAAGCATGCGGTATGCTTACAACAGCACTACGCTTGCTGTACCAAATGCGCTCGTTTAGCGAGTTTTCTCAACGCCCACAACCCGCAACGCTAAACTCCGCAACAGCGATCTGCTTTCGGTTCTACAAAGCGGTGCGCACTTGAACATGGTCCCGCACAACGAGGCGGCAGTGATTGGCGACCCAGTGCATTCAGGTTGTCGCCTATTAAAAGAGTGCAGTAGGACTGCATTACACGCATGCCCGAGCAGATAGCTGAAGATACTTATTGTGATAAGGTTGTCAGCGATAAATCATGCTGGTGCGTTTATCGGTGGCACCCACTTCGCCTTCGTTCTTTCCTGATGCTTACTGCAAAGTTATCGCCGCAATCACGCGGAAGTCGGAATCAGTAATCAACCGATCTCCGCACTTCTCGAAAAGACGGAAAGTCTTTGGCAGCACATTGTGGCATCGGGAAGTTCAGCTGCCCAGTAAAATTTTATGGCACAAAAAGTTATCGCGGTATGCAGGGTACGTACTAACTGGTAGGCACAGGACGAACCACTACAGCTTAAGCTGTCACCGAATGCATTGGGCTCTACGGGACTCGATCGGGGATTCGTCGCAACTACATTTTAACCGTTAGTATGTTTAAAGCAGGCACATATGAACGAAGTTTGCCTGTAATTTTCTCAGAAATCACACCGCTTGAAATACTGGAGCAATGAACCAAGGCCACTTCATACAGTGGCCCACTCACCCTGGCACCTGCCGCCAGCTCCCCCAGCGTGGCGCTGTCATAGGCAACACTGTCGTCGGTAGGCAGCATGCCGGGCAGCTTGGTCTTGGCTACTGAAACGTGCGCGTGCATAAGTGCTCGGCCACACACAACCTCCTGCTCTAGCGTAATGTTTTATGTTGAAACAGCAATTCCTGCCGTCGTGGTACAGCCAAACCCCACTACAACAAAATCTCACGCATAGAACACACAAATTTAGAAAATTCGGCCATTCTGGCTTATCTACTGGCCCTAGCAAGTGTATGCGTTATGTATCGGCACCAGACTCTTGCTAATTCGGACATGCTTGGCTGCATCCCTGAGCTATCACTCAAACAACCCTTGGTACAGAGCGCAAAGTGCCGCAAATGTGTGACACAAAGACTGCACTGGCGGACGATTGAAACGATGCTCTGGTGTCTGCACTGCTACACAGTCATCAGCGAACAACAGGAAAGTCTAAATGTTTTGTGCCTTCTTACAACATTACGCCGCGTGCCTTCGGAGATGCATGTGTGCTATCAATGATCATGACGATTGTGATTGCAGTTTCGTCTGCTGTGGCTGTGGCTGTGGCAAATGGTAGTTACATATTGACTCTGTGTGCGTTGGCCACATACATGGCCTTCAGAACTGCATCGTTGCTGTCTGTGATTGTGATGACCATTCAGTCAGTCACGTTGATTATGGATCAGATATTGTGTACTGTAGTTGCGACAAGCAGTATAATATTAATTCCATGCACATTGGCTTTTGGAGCTTGGTGGTCGCCATTGATAGCGACTGTAGGGGCTCTCAGTAAATGGAAATCTCTTATTAAACGGGACTGCTGTTTAAATGGAACAACTGCTTCTAATGTGATTGGTTTCATACTTGAATTCTGCACCCCGTGTTCATCTCTCTGTAAACGGAACTCCTGTTAAACGGAATGCATTTTCCTGGTCCCATCAGGTTCCACTTAACGAGAGTCTACTGTATTGTCTACAATGGTTGCAGCAAGCAGTCGTTTCATTTTGACTCAACGTCTGTTGGCTGTCAGCATACAGTAAAACCTCGTTAATTCGAAGGCCTCGGGACCGAGAAAAATATCCCAATTAAAGCGGGATTCCCAATTATCCGAAACAACGCGAAATCAAAGAAATCAGCCAGAAAACGTGATGTACGGAAGTCACAACTTTATTGTGGCAAGTCAGCCTACTTGAAGAAAAATTCCTCCATGCGTGACTGACGCGTTCGGTAGTTCCCAGCACTGAAAGTCATATTTTCCAGCCTGTCAATGAGGCGCAGCATCTCAGCCTCGCCGCCGTTGCACTCGACGAAGCTGCGCACAACACTCAAGGCATCGATGACATCCGCCAAAGGGGGTGCTCGGGAGGGCTCGTCATTGCTGTCAACATTGGAGGCCGAATCGGTCAATCTCGCAGCTATCTCGCTGTCGATGTCGGCGTAACACGTCTGCACTGTGCACTCGACATTTGCGTACTCGGAGAATCCGATAGGAGTGCACTCCTCGTCCGCGTGCAAAGCCTCATATCGAGCGCAGAGAGTCTCCCCTTCTTCATCAAACGGGCAAGTGACAGCGGTGACAGCAAACTCAGCGGAGGTTGCCTCTTCTTTCACAAAACCGGCGTGCTCAAAACACCGTCGAATAACGGTGGCCTCCACCTGCCTCCATGCGTGAACAATGAGGCAAGTACCACCGAGGAGGTCAATGTTATACTCCTTTCCGTTGTCATAGCAAAGGAGCATTCGCTTCAACAGATTGTAGCGATATATTTTCCTGGTATGGTGTATGACGCCCTGGTCCATCGGCTGCGATAGCGACGTCGTGTTCGGGGGTAGAAAGACCAGCCTGATTGCCCGCAGGTTCTGAATGTCGCCGTGAGCTGGGCAATTATCGACGACGAACAAAACGCTGTGCCCTGCGGCCGCAAACTTGCGGTCAAGGTGCCGCACGTATTCTTCAAAGAGTGCAGCCATCATCCAAGCTTTCTTGTTGTTTTTATAGATCAGGTCATCCTTGGATCGCAGTCGTGCATTTTTGAAACAACGAGGCTTTTCTGTCTTCCCAATAACAAGCAGTGGCAGCTTGTGCTCACCGCACATGCTTGCACCAAACAAAACAGTGATTCTATCTTTGTTCTGTTTCCGCCCCTTAATGTCTGCCTCCTTCAAAGCGAACGTCTTCGTAGGCAACATTTTGTAGAACAACGCAGCTTCATCAAGGTTGTAAACATCTGCTGCTTCGTACTTGGCGAGTAGTGGAGCCAAGGTGTGCTGCTTCCAGCCGTCGACAACAGACTGATCCGCGCTGCCACTCTCGCCACAAACAGTCACGAATGTCAGGTTGTTGCGCTCCTTAAATCGGCAAAACCATCCATTGCTGTTAAACTCAGAATGTCCAAGTTGCAGCGCCAGCTGGTTGGCCTTCTCACGCAATATGGTCCCATTCACAGGAAGGTGTGCTGCGTTGGCTTTCTGCAGCCAGTCGATCAGAGCTGCTTCAACGTCGGCGTACGTAGGCGGGTGTACTCGTGTACGCTTTGACGAGTGCGTCTTGCTGTAAGCATCGAGAATTTTCTCCTTATTCTTGATGATGTTGCGCAGCGTTGACAGAGGCACGTGGTGCTTTTCGGCGAGAGCCGTTTTCGACGCCGTCGACTTGCTGGCCTCTTCAATTAAGCACACCTTTTCGTGCAGGGACAAGCTCTTGTACTTCGACATCTTCCTTCCAAGCACACCTCAATCAACTAATTCACAGGGAAGACACTCAAGCGGAGACAGGAGACAAATGGAGCAGTCGCACCGAATCGCACAATGCTCGCCAGCCGACATCCAAATGGCACAAAGACTCCACAAAACATTCACTTCGCTAGAGTGGCTAACATCGCTGTTGAGATGATGATGATCATGATCGCAACCGCACGCATCGCCGCCTGGCAATTGCTAAAACATGGCGTCTACGACGTATTTCCGGTAAAAAAAAACATGGCCTTCGAGATCCGTACATCAAAAAAAAAAAAATGCATGTTTTAGTTACAGCCTCCGAGATTCGCAACACCCTTTGCATATCTTGGAAGTCGCGGCCAAGTGTGCCAATTAACCGGGAAGTCGCAGACTGGCCGCACCAATTATCCGGTTAAATTTACATGTAAAAATTTGGGACCGCGCAAATAATACAAATTATCCGGGATTCCCAATTAACCGAGTACAAATTATCGAGGTTTTACTGTACTTTCAAAGCTGCGTGGTTGCTATGATTGCGTCGATAGCAACTGCAGTTTTGACCGCAGAGGTTTTACCAAGCAGTATCGCTTTGACTCGAAGTGCATTGGCTGTGTGCATACATTCATAGGCTACGTGCATACCTTCCATGCTTGCGGGTAGTGACGAGCGAGAATTATACTTTTGTAGTGACTCACTTCAACGTGTGCACAATGTCACATGTCCCACAGTCGAAAAAATGAAGAGCAATTCTGTCATTAACTACAAGTGCCTCACACCCACTGACTACATCCTGATAGATACAATTATCTATTGCAGACCACCTCAACGAACAAAAATTAATCAACATGCGCAAGTTGCATTAGAAAGCACATCTTCAGTGAATACACAGGTCTTACGACGCAGCCGCACTGCAAAGTAAATCATGAGCATTCGCAAAGTTGTTGGGTTGCCATGAAATTTTGGGGCAATTCGAGCAAGCGGGCCCTTCCATAACTCATATGCAAAAACTTCAATGATGTGAAAATACCATTATGAAGATTATTCATTGTTAAGACATTTTGTGAATTATTTTCTATGAGCAGGTGATGTGAAATCAGAATTTTTCTTTGTTACGGTGGCAATACTAAAGCAGCGTTTGACTGTGTCAGGGGAACCGTTCAAGGCACACACGTAAGGGATTAAAGAGACATACCTGCGGCGGAAGAGCAAAGCATTGGTTCAGGCTGTTTGGTAATACCTACTTCATTTCTTTAGCGCAGAGTCTACAATGACTGCACACACACAGTGTCTTCATGCATATTGCTATCATTCATTCCATGCTAGATAACTAGGTTCGAAACAGTGCACACCTCCAACCAATTTCATTTTTATCAAAACCTATTCATACGCACCAGTGGAATGAGGCATAACTGACTATATGTGTGTTCACGCATGTTTCAGTGTGTCACTGAAATATGAATTTGAATACCTTGCCACATTATTTAGGAAATTTTATGCATGTGCTCAGAACATGACATGATATAGAACACGCTTCACTGCCTCGTTTTCTTTCAACTAATGCATACAGGTTGCAAGTCACTGCTCTTGCAGACTCTGAGTGCCATCCTGAACACTTTCAAATTCCGCCACACTGCCGAATTCTGTAATGGAAAATTTTCAGCCAATAAGAGAGGCCGTAATGGCCCTGCATGCCATTCAGAGCGACAACATGGCAGAATTCAAGTGTCCAGAGTAGCACCCTCTGTCCTTCCCTTACTAACTAGTAAGGAACAACAATCAAATCACTATGGTTTGTTTGTTTCTCAGACTATGACAAAAAAAAATGTAGGCAGCTTGTAGTAGTGGTGCAAGGCTGGACTAACACTGGAGCTTGTGGTCAACCTAGATTATTAGCAAGGTCTTAATGAGCATGATGTTATTTGCAATGCATTAATTAGTGTGGTGTTAATTAGCACAATCTTAATTAGCGGTGTTTTATTGTGGCGTTAATTATCAATGTCTTAATTATATGGTCCTGATTATTGTTTTAACTAGCAAGGTCTCAATTAGCATGGCCTTAATTAGCAAGGTCCTCTCTGTTCCTTTTTCTTCCTCTCTGTCTACTTCTTTCTCTCTGTTTCTGTCCTTTCTCTTCTGTCTATGTGTTCTGTGCATCTTTTGTTTTCTTCAGAAGGCACATGCATTGCGCCTACATTGCGCATCCATCGAGTCAACGTCAATGGGTGTGCTGGCCACAGGCCATATTATCTGCCAAATTACTAGGCGATACAAAAGAATGCGCTATAACTACCTTCATTTCTTGAATGCATGTCGCCAAGAGCAAACTATCTTTATTTCTAGCCAATCCTAACATGAAGAGGACGAATAGAGAGCGCGCCGGTCGAGTTATCATGCTGCATGCACTAGACTAGGCACCGCTTAGTTTTCTGGTCACGTGAAACGTCAGAACGAAAAGCTTAGCTCAGCTGTTAAAAACCAAACCTGGGAGTCGGCTATGCGGATGCAATGCACAGCCGTATAACAAAAAAAAAAAAAAATATGCGAGGCATTAACTGTTGGCACCTGCGGACGATGGCACCAGAGGTGCGTCCGGGTACGGAGGCAGCGCTGGGATGCGCGGGGGCGCCACGGGGATGCTGCCGCCCCGATGGCGACGGTGGCGCCCCCTGCGGTGGGGCGCAGGTGGCCGCCGAGGGGCACACCCGGGAGGGCGGCCGGGGTGTCGTTCGAGGGAGCTCCACTCACTGTCTGAGTCCGATTCCGCACCTACTGCTGCCACCATCACCACCAACACGAAGCACCAAGATAGAGGAAGAGGAAGGAGAGAGAGAGAGAGATGAGATGAAGAGAAAGAGAGAGAGAAAGACACAGTGAGGTGAGGACAGACCACAGACCAAGCCTTGTAAGCCCCTGCTAGTTACTGGTACACTGAAGTGCTCCCACAGAAGTGGAATCAATATTGGGAGAGTTTGCTATCAGGTTACTAACTTGTATGGTACTTGTTACAGTACTTGGAATGTTTAGAATGAAGACACTGCCAACTGATGGGACTAGAAGAAGCAGCAGAATGGCAGCCACCAAGAACAATGCCCTAAAAGCGTTAATTTGATGAATTCGCACATCTACAGAAGCTTGGCGAAGGATTGCACCAAAGAGAAAAGCTTGCACTGCTGGTGAAGTTCACAGGCTTAAGGGGAGACGCGGGTCCTTTTTTTATTTCTTTTATTATCTGGGTGAACTGAACGAAATTTAACAAACCTATCCCATTTTTTCTGCAGATTCAAAATCTGTAATTAGATTTTTGGTAGCTGCATTAGTACAAAAGATGTGCAATCTCTAAAAGCATATTTCTTACGGGAATTTTTGGCAACTTTGCTTTGTCAAACACAGAAACAAAATATGTGGCAAAGCTGCCAGAGAGCTGGTTTAGCCGGTGATGCTAATCCGATTGTCTTCAACAAACTTTGAATGCAAAATAAATAGACGTAAATGTGAGTGAAATTTTTTTGCTGCGTACTATTTCTGGTAATCGAGAATTATAATTTGGTGAACAACATTATAAGCAAATAAATAGCATCACCGGCCAGACCAGCTTCCTGGCAATCTTGCCACATACTTTGCTTTTGTGTTTGACAAAGCAAAGTTGCCAAAAATCCCCGTAAGAAATATGCTTAAATATGTGTTAGAAATTGCATATCTTTCGTTCTAATGCAGCTATTAAAAAACTACTTAGAGATTTTGAATCTGCAGAAAAAGCTGAATAAGTGTATTAAATTTCATGCCATTCACCCAACTTTTAAAAAACCATTTTTTAAGACCCACGTCTCCCCTTAACACCCGTAGGATTTTTTATGGTTGTTTCGCCACAAGCAGCAAATAGAGAGGACTCGCATAAATATGATAACCATGTGCTGCAGTCAGGTGACATCAGTTTTTGGCCGCATTTAATTAACCTACAGACTATTTTATGAGTTTCGGGGCCACCATATTAGGCTGTAGCCTTGCAATTTTCGGCTTTAATATCTAAATGAACAGTGCTACGGTAGACGCACATGCATGATAATGGTTGGGTTGGCGCGTTCAACATTTCATGACCTAATAATTAAGTTATGTTGCGATATACAAAAGTAAGAAAACATTAGTTTAACAAGGTGGCAGTGCCCTTGTGCCTTATGTAAAATCATCTACGAGAAGCAAAACTATGAAGCCAGTAGCCAATGCTATTCTTGCACGGTGAGTATTCGAGCGAGTGAGAGTGGGTGGGCTTTAGGAAGTTGTAGCAGAGTGGCTCGGTACATGTGTTCATTAAAAGCCAGCTTTGTGTAAAGCAGCTTCTACAAGACAGCAGGGGGAACACAAACCCCGCACAAGAAACATATTTTAAGAAAAATAAAGAGAGCAAGAAGTCATGTAGACAGGAACGTCAACACCATACACCACAACATGTGCAATACAGGCACACAAACACCCACCACATTCAGGGGCAACGTTATACGTATGCGCCAACAACCATGCTTCACATCTCGTGCACACTCACACACAAACACCCAGAAGACGAGAGAGAGAGAAAATAGACAACAGACTTTGTGAAGTTGATGGGGGCAGCATTAACTTCTCGTTAAACATCGCTATCCCACAACAAATAAAAAAAAGAAAGCAAACAAACAAACAAAACATTGAAATGTTTTATTACACGAGCAGCCTCGAAAAACTGCACTTGTTGTTGCACTCAAGAAAGGCTTCGCTTTCAATTCTGCGTCGACAGCTCCGCTCGATGCAGCACGACGTCCCACATGCCACGGCAAAATGGCGGTTACCGGCAGTGGGCGGGGTTTATAGCCAGCGACTTCTAGGGCTTAGTTGGCACTGAAATATTCTTTTACAGTCCATTTTTCTTACATGTATAGCCACAGTAGACCCTTTACTTCCATTTTTTTTCACCTGAAACTGCAAATTCTAGGGTGACCATGTCATGCCTCTTAAAGCTGAACATTTTTACGGAATCGCCTGTCTGGTTGGGTCAATTAACACAGAATTTAAAAAGGCTCAAACACCAGAGCTTCACAACCCCAGAGCACGGGGTGAACTGGTACCCCAACTCTTGTCCCAGGCAGAAGTTCACTGACCTTTGTCGTGCTCTCGGCTGGCATGTCGACGTGCCAGAGAGCGCACGCGGTGTTTGCCCTCCGGCAGCAAGAGAGCCGCTCGTTCCACGCCGCCACCGTACACCGCCTCCTGCACGTTCACACGACACCGTCCTTAAACACCGAGGGTGTCAGACGTCTCAAGGCAACCCATGGAATATGCCACGGCAGAGAGGCAAGGATTACATTTTTGACTATATGAGGTGTTCTTACAGGTTAAATGCAATGCAACGTTGGGTCATGCAGAAAGCCTAGTTTTACAAACATAGCACGAAAACACAGCAATCTTTCTGCAATGTTTCATGCTTTTACGAGTTGATGTGCAATAAAGACTAACGAAACGCCCAAAGATACTACCGAGCTGGCATTGTTTCATTTTGCAGTTTACACGCGACTACGAAAGTGTGGCTTCCTGGCAAGACCTCTGATATTGGACGTTGCTCGCAGCTTCCCACGGCATGACGGTAAAATGTAGGTCATAGCCACCAGGCAGAAGTGCCTACACTAGCACATCACTGGCAGCCTAGGTGCCACAGGCTGCTAAAGATCAAGTTAGGCAGCCTAACAGTTTTGATAGGATAGCTTCAATGCTAACACTTCTCACTTGCGACCAATGCAGCCGAAGTGAAAATTCATCACAGCTGGCTTACGAAACTGACACTTAAAGAAAAGAGAGCAATGGCATCTGATGACTGTGCGTTTTGAATGTCACCTTTAAATTAATGTCACCTTTAACTCCACTAATTTGAACTTAACTTAAATGTCACCTTTAAGTGAATGTTACCTTGAACTCCACAAGCTTGGACATAACTTAAATGTCACCTTTAAATTAATGTTACCTTTAACTCCACAAACTTGAACTTAACTTGAATGTCACCTTTAAACCACACTAAGCCTCCAAAGAATGATCCACACAACATAAGGCGACAACTAGATCACTGAGCCAAGGCGAGCGACCACCATCAAAGCGACAAAAAAGCCCGATCCACATACCTGCGGCGAAGGAGTGTCCTCATCTGGTAGTGCGAGCGGAGGCTTGTGGCCCGGCCCCGAGAGCTGCAGCCGGCTGATGGCCTCCGTCAGGTGGTCGAATTGCCGCAGGTTCAGTTTGCCCGGCTGTTGCTGGTGATGGCCCTGTTGGCGACACAGGAAAGGATCATATCGTGCTCGTAAAACACTTGCAGTGCACGTTAACAGCGTGTGGACTGGGACTGGTCAACACATTACTGAACTTGGGAGGAAACCATTAGAAAAAAAAAATACAGGATAAAGCGCCATGTTTGTCTCCTCTTGTCTTCTTTCTGCTTGTAGAGCACTGTTTCCTTCAATTTTGCGATTGTGCGTGTAATTCCATAGCTGGTATCAAGTAAATACAAAATGAAATTCTGAAAGTTTTACATGTTAAAACCAAGATATAATTAAGAGGCACGCTGTAGTGGGGAACTCCAGATTAATTCTGACCACCTCGGGTTCTTTAGCATGCACCCATGCATAAGTATAAGTCATCACAAGAACTGCATGACCCACAAGGTCATAAGGCGCCTGTGCTTTTGATAAGGGGCCCCCCTATCAACAGCACAGGTACCTCATGGCAGGAGACCAGACCTACATTTAAATGACCCACCTTTGGTTTGGGTTTGAGGGGCGGGGCTTGCTTGGAGCCCGTCCTCTGGTAGTACAGCTCTGGTGTTGGCCACTCGTCCCCCCGTCCCGCATAGGGAAACGGGTCTGCCCACACCCCGCCACCTGTCAGAAAGGTTGAGAGGGCTAGGATCAGCACCAGGATCATGAACTCCCTTTAAAGGCCGCACCACTCCTCACATCTAGAAGTATGCGTATGTACTTCAGCAAGATAACTTCGACTCGTCCTCATCACGATCAGCCCGTCTGCGTCCTCTCCAGAACCTTTAACGTACTCGACAACAGTTCCCTTCCTTGGCATCCCTTCTGTTACTCCATCATACCCCTACTCATCTTCTCAATGTATTATAAGTACTTCAACCAGTTCTTTCTTTTAACCTCTTATAAAATGTTAGCTACACCCATTTCCTCTATGATCCATACTACCTTCTTAATGTTGGAGCAATCAGTTTTCACAGTACAGCAGCTACAACCACCACGACGACGCCTACAATGTAAAGGAGTCGACAGTTTCACTACCATTGTCTTATTATTACAACCACGTGGCACTAAAACAAAGTACTTTTTCTCTACATGCACAGGCACGTAAGATTGGCTGGCTTGTCGCTGCTCAATGAAGTGACACTAACAACCATGAAGCAGGCAGCACGAGGGCCATTTTGAAGACAAAATTTTTCATGAAGTGTTTCTATGTACGCAGAGGTTCAAATTTGAAGGCTGTGGGTTCAGGCCCTACCGACGAAAGGGGTGGTTTTTCATCCACTTTAATTAATTCCAATTTACAACGTAATTAACAATTACAAACAACAATTAATGTCCCCTATGGTTTCTTTGGTGTAATTGTCTCTTCGTTTCATTTCGTTGTGTCTAACAAAGAAGCGAGCCCCTCAACCGATTCCCCTTATTTGGTTATTTCAATATGGTCACGGCACACCCACATTTGTGTGGCAAAAAAGAAAAGAAAAATGAACAGCCACATGTGCTTACTTTAACTGAAAGTTTATTGCAGGAAGTGCATATAATAAACTTGCAGTTGAAGTAAGCACTGTGGCTTGTCATTTATTTTTAATTTTTATTTGTATCTTTGTAGCAAATTCGCGCTACCCACCATTACAAATTCGTACCAACTAGCCTGGTCTACCCTGGAGTGCTTACTTGGGCCAGTTGGTACATGTCCATAGAAATCGAGAAAGCGCGAACCACAGGACAGACTGACTATGCACTAAAGGCCTCTGACCGAAGAATCTGGCACATCCTGTCCGTGTGTCCTTTTGACGGTGTCAAACCACCGAAATGCCGAAGAACTTCTGACGGTAGTGCTGAATTCTTCAGTGCAAAGGTACACACGCGTGATTTGCACGACGCAGTGACCAGGACGTTCATACACACAGCGGGGGCCTCTGCACTTAAATCCGTCTCTGTCACGTTGTCCAGTGGTTTGCGCTCTTTCTCAATTTCTATAGCCTTATCAAACTGAGTGTCTAAATGCAAGATTCATGTTTCCCTCGAGCAATTGCCACACAGTGTACAACAAAAGAGCCAGCAGCGAGAGCCACGACACAAAGCGCACGTCAACACGAACTGCGTCACCTGTGTCCAAGCCCAGGGACTCCTGGGATCCAGCCTCTGTGGCAGCATGCGCGCAAACAGGAAAGAGTAGGAGGGGAGGGGTAGGGCACACAGTCAGAAGAAAAGCCACAGAAGCACCAAAGCACACATGCCACCGGCCCCACTTTGGCAAGAAGCATAGCACGGCCAAGTCAAGAGGAGAACAGAAGGCCCCGATGGCCATGGCAAAGCGAAAGAGCGAGAGAGAGGTGGTGGCAAAGACGCCAGAGCAAAAAGACAGGTTGACGGCAAATACAGTACAGCCCCTCTAATACGTTTTTCATGGAACTGAAAGAAAAAAGAAACACCGTAGCCAGGAAACATATAACACGAACATGTGATTGACAGCGAGAAAAAGTGTTGCTGTAGTAAAACAGATGCACTGTACACAGCTCTACCTCAGAAAAGTTTGTCAGTTTAAAGGGGCCCTGCATCACTTTTTGAGCACGGTCAGAAAACGCCTGCCGATCAATAGTCGAGGCTCCCAAGAGCACGCGAGCCAAACGTTATAGTGCATCACGCGGCCTGGAATTTACAATTAATTCTCACACTCAGCCAAAAAACGCTCCCTCTTCTCTCTACAAATGATGCCATATACCCAAATTACTGAGCCATATACCCAAGTCCACAGCTATTGGCTAATTCGAGCATCGTGAGCTGCATTAGTTACCGTGGCTGCCGCGAGATGCCACCACGTTGTCACGCGCTCGCCCGCAATAACACTGAAAGTAAGCCGTGCGCTCGAAGGAAAAAAAAAGTGCTCAAGGCCATGACATGCGCTGATGAAGGGACGCCTTTTCTTGCCCCCTTGTCACCCCCTCCCTGAGTAGCTTTCAGTGCGCTCACTGGTACGAAAGAGAGAAAGCGCTTGGAGCACTCGACAAAATCCCCGTAACTCTGCTCGTACTTGGCATATTCTAAAAATTCTTGCGGCATTAATTCGTAAAGCGTCACGTGTGAGCAGTGAGACTATTCTATTATAACTCAGAACAGTGTTGCAGGGCCCCTTTACATGGGTATTGACTAATTTTCTAAGGTGATCTTACTCTGCCATGCAAATCTCCTGTATGCAGAGATGGCTCTGAGCAAGTGTGAAGCTCAGTAAATGCTGATATTTCATTTTGACATTAAAGTTGATTTTCGCATGGCACACCTAGTGACATCAACACTATCGCGTCAATTCTGGTGACTTCACCAAGTGACTTCATTTTTGAATTGTTAAAGAGTAACTTACTAATAATCGACAAATCATTTTTCTCTTTAGTGCCCCTATAATCGAACAGCAAGATAGAAACAAAAACATCGGTGTTGCTACCAGCATCTAGTGACAAATTATTTTTCTTAAAGGGCCCCTAAACCACCCAGCGGTCGAAATTTAGTTGAGGTGAGGAAGTTGTGCTCGAGTTTGCTACGAACACGTAGCCGTGAGAATTTTTCAAAACGGTGCCGAAGTAGCGGAGTTACACGCGTTTGATGATCGAAACGCGACGATCGCTTCTTTCCCTCTTTCCTACACTACCCTCTTCCATAACCGCTTTGCCCTCCTCGCTGAGTCAGCTGAGTGCCCCTCCTCATCTCGCGTGGCATACGTCACTGCTGACGCGCTGTTCGAGACAGCGTCTACTTCCGGTTGCCGCGACTCCGCAGGCTCCAACGCTCCAGCTCGCCAACTCTATGTGGTATCTGGGTGCACTGTTCGTTGACTAACTGCTGTTGCTGCCGTGCCGGCCCGTGCCCCTACGAATCGTGTCGGTTTGGACCCTGTGTTGCGCGCAGGCCTTCAAAGGATCGCCAACGTGATGGACCCGTACGGTGACACGCCGTGTCAGACCACCTAGGCTCGAGATGAGGAGCCGAGCTCGAGCTCACGGAGCTCATCAAACTGCAAGGTGTGGATGTGTAATTGCGCTAGCAACCTGGCGGTCGCGTTACGGGCCGCAGATGTCGATGCGCAAGCGGCAACACGACCAAGAACAGCAAGGTGCGCGCGAACAGCTGTTTGCAGAGTAACCGGAAGTCGTCGGTTGTCGTTCGGCCAATCACAAGCATCGAAAGTGATAACGTCATCGAGTTTCACTGGTGATGTCACACATATCAGTGGCGGGAATGGCGGGGACCGGAAAGGAGAAGGTAATGTTTTTTCGAAATTGTGGCGCGCCCGCGACATGTAGCGCTGCGGCGTGTGACATCGTTGATCGCGACGGCATTCTGCATGCGATGCACTTGTTTACTTGAAATGTTTGGGAAAATGTCGGAGGGGGTTTAGGGGCTGTTTAAAGCAGGATGCGCTGTGACGTTCCTCGGTTGCATGCACTTCTAGAACGCCTATGTTGCTGCAAAGTACTTTACGTCACAGCAGGTCAAAGTTTGCAGCAACCTAACGCAATGTTTGGCTCGTGCAACTTTTGCAGAAAACCGTGCCAAGCATTATATAGCATTACCACACGGACAACTTTAAAACATTATATATATATATATATATATATATATATATATATATATATATATATATATATTGCCACGCCCGCTTCTTCTTTTATTTTGATGTGTTCGAGTTTGACCAGCAAGGACGGTTATCAACGCTCGACGCTGGCCGCGAAGCAGTGTTCGAGAAGCTTCACGATTTTAGTAGATCGTTTTGTTAAGATTGCGCGCTGCACGCGAATGTTCCAGCTTTGTCGAGAGATAACGCCGCCACCAGCGATATTGCTGGAAAGTTCCATAGCGCCTGTATAGAAGCCAACGCGCTTGACCGCTTGTCAGTTGATCGACGGACGACGCCCTGTTCGCCGCTCTCATTCTCAGTTTCTCAGTTTCTCGGCCACAAGTTCGGCCAAATAAACAGTTTCATCTCGGACGTGCTGACTGTTGCCTTCGTTGACGTCACAACCACGTGACATCTGGTGGAGGTGCTGCTTCTTCCATGATCCGGACACCCCCGCGAAGCGCTGACCCAAGCCCAAGACGCGAGGAGGACGACGGCAAAGAAAACCCGGATCGTCGAGCAAGCCGCAGGCAACAAGGTCTACTGCCAGAGCACGGGCCTCTACCTGAAAAGACCCGGCAAACAAAGATCCTGACCTCGACCACAGCGACGATGACAGACGCTGTGCTGGCCGCACTGATCCTTCTCCGGACGCCCAAGGAGCCGCCAACCTTCCGCAGATCGTCGTTCGAAGACCCGGAAAGCTGGCTCGAAGCCTACGACCGAGTCGCCGTTTTAAAGGCTTGGACCAGCGAAGACAAGCTACGGCATGCCTATTTCGCTTTGGAAGACGCCGCTCGAACCTGGTTCGAGAACCAAGAGCGAAGCCTGACAACGTGGGACATTTTTCGCGACAGGTTCCTCACCACATTCACGAGCGTCGTCCGCAAAGAGAGGGCTGAGGCTCTGCTCGAGACCCGCGTGCAGATGCCGAACGAAAACGTGGCGCTCTTCACGGAAGAGATGATCAGGCTGTTCCGCCACGCAGACCCTACCATGCCCGAAGAGAAAAAATCGCAGCATATCCACGGAGTGAATGATGATGAGTGGGCGAAGCTGCGGAGGTTCATCGGTAAACCATGAATCTTCCGTGAATTCTGCCCACTACATCATCACCGACGTGAGATCGGGCGTGTTTATACTAAAGGTTCGATGAGAGTTATGACGACTTGCAGCTCACTTTAATTTTACATGTACACTGTGAATTTTCATTGTTTAGAAAACCATTGCTTTAGAAAACTTCTGGCGTCTTTCGTTAAGCAGCTGGCGTCTTTTCGTTTTGCTTTAGAAACATCTGGCGTTCTTTCGTTTTGCTTTTAGAAAACATCTGGCATCTTTCGTTGGTTTATTTCATCAATCAACGGCGTTTTGAACAAAATTTTTATTGTTTAATCACACACAGGAGAAATCTCACCAGGCAATACCTTGGAGGTAAACAATGGCTGCTAATGGGAATGAGAGACAGAAGAAGTCGGCTTTTAGCTAACACTTACACTTCTACTTCTACTAACGTTTCCTACTGGAACATGCCAATGGCTGCTAATGGGGAATGAGAGACAGAAGAATTCGGCTTTTAGTTAACGCGCACGCTGCAAATTTTTTATTGTTCAACAACGCACAGAAAAAATCTCCCACCGGCACCACCTTGGAGGTCAAGATCTGGTACTAGCGTTACGACTGGTTACGCATTACGACTACTACGACTACGAGGGACGAACGGGTGCCGCCTTAAGGAGCTTCGCCCCTAAAAAGTTCGCCTTCTCATGCGAGGAGTCAGGCAGGAGCTTTTCGCTGGGCTGATGTGGAACCCACCCAAGACCGTCGAAGAATTCCTTTCGGAGGCGACAACCATCGAGAAGACGCTCGATATGCGCACTAGGCAGTACAATCGCCGCGCATTCCAAGACAGCGCAGCAGTTCATGCCATCGGCTCCGACGACTTGCGCGAAACGATCCGAGCCATCGTGCGAGAGGAGCTGCGAAAGCTCGCACCTTTTGCACAGCCCGAAGTGACGTCAATTGCGGACGTTGTACGTGAGGAAATCCAACAGTCACTGGGTGTTCCTCAGCCGGCACCGTCGCAGCTGCAAGCAATGAGCTATCCTGCTGCAGCCCGACGCAATGCCACGCCCGCTTCTTCTTTTATTTTGATGTGTTCAAGTTTGACCAGCAAGGACGGTTATCAACACTCCGACGCTGACTGCCTGTCCCGCGCACCCGTCGACCCACCGCCGCAGGACAACATGGAGGATGACTGCTTCTTGGGAGCCATAAGTGCCGAAGACTTCGCCGAACGACAGCAAGCGGACCCAGAACTCAGGGGCCTTGTGGAATACCTGGAGGGCAGGACCACCGTTGTTCCCAAGGTATTCACGCGAGGACTGACGTCGTTTTTCTTGCGCAACGGTGTTCTCCTTAAGAAGAACTTCTCGCCGCTTCGAGCCGATTCCCTTCTCGTAGTGCCCTCGACATTGCAACCAGAGGTCCTCCAGGCTCTGCATGACGACCCGACGTCTGGACACATGGGTGTTTCTCGCACGCTCGCAAGAATACAGGAAAAGTACTACTGGCCGCGCCTTGTCGCCGACTTAACTCGCTACGTCAAGACCTGCCGGGACTGTCAGCGACGCAAGACACCGCCGACTAGGCCAGCCGGACTTCTGCAGCCTATCGAGCCACCTCGACGGCCGTTCCAGCTTACTGGAACGGCCGTCGATGGCCGTCGATGGACGATAGATGGACTTACTGGGGCCGTTCCCGACGTCCAATACCGGAAACAAATGGATCGTCGTAGCTACCGACTACCTCACCCGCTACGCCGAGACAAGGGCCCTACCCAGAGGCAGTGCTGCCGAGGTAGCGAAGTTCTTCGTTGAGAACATCCTCCTGCGTCATGGCGCCCCAGAGGTCCTCATCACCGACAGAGGTACGGCGTTTACTGCTGACCTAACTCAGGCAATACTTAGATACAGCCAAACAAGCCACCGCCGGACCACAGCGTACCACCCACAGACCAATGGCCTCACCGAGCGTCTAAACAAGACCATCGCCGACATGCTGGCCATGTATGTCGACGTCGAACACAAGACGTGGGATGCCATCCTTCCGTATGTGACCTTCGCATACAACACGGCCATGCAAGAAACGACGCAAATGACGCCGTACAAGCTGGTCTACGGAAGGAGCCCGGCGACGACGCTCGACGCAATGCTACCAACCGCCACCGACGAAGACGATCTCGACGTTGCCGCCTATTTGCAACGTGCCGAAGAAGCTCGACAGCTCGCCCGCCTGCGCATCAAGAACCAGCAGAGGGTCGACAGCCGTCACTATAATCTTCGACGACGGCACATGGAGTACCAACCCGGTGACCGTGTGTGGGTCTGGACGCCGATACGCCGACGTGGGCTCAGTGAAAAACTTCTCCGGCGATACTTCGGGCCATGCAAGGTGCTTCGACGTCACGGCGCTCTTGACTACGAGGTCGTCCCGGACGGCATTACGAACTCCCAGTGACGCCGCCCACGACCTGAAGCCGTCCATGTCGTGCGCCTTAAGCCGTTTTCTGCGCGTAAGTGAACCTGGGGACTCTACTTTTTCTTTTTGTAATTTATTTGTGTATGCACTTGTTTTTTTCCTTTCCATGTTCTGTTGCAAGCATCGGGACGATGCTTTTTCAGAGGGGGGCAATGCCACACCCGCTTCTTCTTTTATTTTGATGTGTTCGAGTTTGACCAGCAAGGACGGTTATCAACGCTCGACGCTGGCCGCGAAGCAGTGTTCGACAAGCTTCACGATTCTAGTAGATCGTTTTGTTAAGATTGCGCGCCGCACGCGAATGTTCCAGCTTTGTCGAGAGATAACGCCGCCACCAGCGATATTGCTGGAAAGTTCCATAGCGCCTGTATAAAAACCGACGCGCTTGACCGCTTGTCAGTTGATCGACGGACGACGCCCTGTTCGCCGCTATCATTCTCAGTTTCTCGGCCACAAGTTCAGCCAAATAAACAGTTTCATCTTGGACGTGCTGACTGTTGTCTTCGTCGACGTCACGACCACGTGACAATATTTTCTTGCACATAACCCACACTAAGAAATGGAAAAATGTGCTTAAAAAGTGGGGGTGCAGGTTTATAGGCACGGATTATATGCATTCTATTTTCCCCCCATTTTGTAGAGTTAAAGCTGCCGTGTGTCCCGCGCAGGCCTGGCAGTATCATTGTCGAATTAACCATGATATCATATGCAGCTGCATATGCAAGTCGCAGAATGTCAAAAAAAAAAAAAAAAAGGTGATATGTTTTATGGCGCAATGAGATGACAGTTCGCACAGACTTGCCAAATGTCCTCAAAGTGTAAAGAAGACACCAATACTCTAAGGACAGCTTGATTAGTACGTTACAATTATGAGTTAATGGCTTCATGAATATGGCACTAGTACTACAGGAAACGCTGGGCCCCTTTTCTAACTCATTTTTCTCACTCTTTCAGCTTGCATCTTCTGACACTATTCCAAGACAGCGAAGTCCGGTATGATCCGTTCGATGTAGTACTGGGCCCACTGGCTATGTTTTTAGATTGACAAGTTATGAAAGAATCTGAAATTGCTGCACTACAAGAGTAACACCCTAGTGGCATGAGTTTCTCTGAACGCAGCACAGGCAGTCCAAGAATGAGCCATAGAAATTTCTCTCAAAAATTACCAGACTGAAACCAGTTGCTACACTCTCCATAACAGCCGTGTGTGCAGTGGTTTAGGCAACACTGGAATGATGGGCGCAACGTGGATGTGGCCTGAACTTCGATTCTTCTGGCTTTGTGGAGTTTTGTGACTCTGGAATGCTTTCTGTTTTAAGAAAATATTGCGTTATAAGTGCAACTATTTGCGATGGTTCTGAAAGTACCGAAAGTCTTACAGTCTTACAGGTGGTGTCCAAACCCGTGCCTAAGTGACACCAGCCCCTAGCAAAAGTTAAAGGGGCCGGACCTGCAACACTTTTTCAGCATGGTCAGAAAACACTGCCGATCGGTAGTAGAGGCTCCTGAGAATGATAGCCAAACATTATAGCGCAGCAGGTGGCCCAGAATTTACAATTCTCAAAGTAAGCTAGAAATCATAATGTAACAATATCCGGGGTTTAACGTCCCAAAACCATGATATGATAATGAGGGACCCCGCAGTGGAGGGCTCCAGAAATTTCGGCCACCTGGGGTTCTTTAACGTGCGCCTAAACCTAAGTACACGGGCCTCAAACATTTTCGCCTCCATCGAAAATGCAGCCGCCGCTGCATGTAATTTCTAATGTCACACAAACTCTTGAAGCCATAGTACTGCCTAAAGCCACAAGTACAAAGATTAGACAGATTTATGTAGGAGTAGCTACTGTTGCAGTGCTGAGTTCACAACAACTACAGTGCCAAGGTTAGCATAAGTAATTTCGCAAGAAACTACAAAACGAGCCAACCGCTAGGCCTAACTCGTAGGAGCAAGCAAAGAGAGGGACAAAAGAAGAAGGCAAGAAGCAGCTGCCAAAAATGAGCAGTGAAAAAAGAAAAACTGTGAGATATCTGCGGTGGCAGACTTGGGGGGAAAAAAGATAGAAAGAGAGAAAGACCTGAAGAGATGGAGGGGCCCTTCTGAAGCCGGGCCGAGGCAGAAAAGTCCGGCGGGGCCGGTTCGGGGGGCGGAGGATACACCCCTTGCAGGAAGTCGCAGCTGGCTGCTCACGGGTGGCAGTGGGGAGGGGGGGGGGGAGACAGAGAGATGCAGGCTCAGGCTTGTCTCCGTGGCAACAACAACGCGTCACGGTGCAACACACACCCACAGAGCCATTCCGCATTGCATTACAGAAGCAACATTTGTAGCCGGAAAAACCACGACAGGCAGAAACGCCTGTCGTCCAGGAAGCAAAAGTGTTTGGAATCGAAAAGCAATTCCCTCCAGTGCTGCCACCTAACACTTTACCATGCAATGCCAGCCTGGGTACATCAGGTGCACGACCTTTCAGCGCCAAAGTGCAGTTTGCCCAAGCAGGAGTAGACCCTCGTAGCCATTTGCCAAATGGCGCTAGTGTAAAAACACAAATGTAAATATGTACTACAGTCAAATCCCGCTACAACGAAATTGACGGGACGCGCGAAAAAGTTCGTTGTCGCGGAATTTCGTTGC